>NC_139002.1:108993958-109018958 GCF_964374135.1 Grampus griseus | reverse complement strand
GGCCATCTCTGCCTGTTCCAGAAGGTGCTGCTGGGGAAAAGGGCTCTGGGAGTGGGGTGCAGAGGGTGCCCCTGAGGGAGGGGCCAGGGTCTTTAGTGGCTGAGCAGGCTGGAGTCAGCCAGACTCCCCCAGGGCTCTCTGACCCCCCAAAAGGATCCAGAACCTTCTTTTCTTCGGACCTGGTGAGGCCCTCTGAGGTCAGACCCTGCATGTCTGGGCCAGTGGGGTTGGAGAGGGATGAAAGCAGGACAGCCCACCCCGCGCTCAGACTCCCCATGAGGCTGGGGGCTGCCAGCCGCCAAACCCAACAGGGGACAACTGAAGCAGGGGATGGAACCTTCCAGAAGAGAGCCACCACCTCCTCTTTATGCATCCGACTGCCCGGGTATGGGGGTCCCGCCCTGGGCCCCAGACAGGCCTCTCCCGTCTCCCATCCAGAGGATTTCGGGTCCAGGGTCCTGTCCGCCCCCGTGCACGCGGAGGGTCCGCGGTAAGGCTTCATGCGTGCCTGTGTGCGTGGTGGGGAGGGGAGGGGTCTATCTGGAGACTGTCCCACCCGCCCCACATGTGGCCCCGGGGGATGCAGCCAGCTGGGGTGTCGGGTTTGGGTTCAGAGCAAATATTGTCCTGAACCAGTTCTGAGGCGCTCGGGAGGGCTGTTGTGTGTTGTCCGCACGTGTTTGTGTGTTTGTATGTTTTCCTTGGGAGGCGCTGCATTGACTGTGGCTGCCGGCCAGCCCCATGGAAGGACACAGGGTGGCCGGCGGCATTTCGGGCCCCCACGCCCACACCTCACATCCAGCTCAGGATTTTGTCCGACAGGCCCCTCAGCGCGGGCCACCCTGTGACCAGCAGCCCTGTCTTAGCAGGTCCAGATGGAGGCCCTGGTCCTGAGAACCCCGGGACTGGCCACTGCTGTAACCCCCAGTGCCGTCTGGGGGCCTTTGCGGGCAGCTGGGTCCCAGGTGGCCACAGCCGGGCCGCTGGTCCACCTTGGGGCCTCACTCTGTGGCTTGGTGTCTTCCATGTCCTTGGCCAGTGCATGGGGCAGCCACCTGCCCAGCTCCCCGAGGGAAGGCCCTGGGAAAGGGATGACCTGGGCGGGGGTGGAGCAGAGGGGCCAGCCCCTTCCATCAGGCATCCCAGGTCCCACTGACAGGGTCAAGCCGGTCCCCACCACCAAGTCCAGGCCAGAGGCAAGAGTGGCCCCTGAGGGCAAGGGTGGGAGAGAGGCTGGGATGCTCCAGGGGTGATGGTGGTCAACACTGAGACCATGTGATGGACCCTGGCCATTCTGCAAAGTACAGGGAGAAGGGGGTGAGTTGGGGGGGGCAGGACTCCATCTCCACTGGCCCGTTCTACAGCTGGAGTCTGAGGCAAGGACAGCACACCCAGCCATTAGGGGGTGGCCCAGATAAAGGTGATACAGCAGACCCACCTGGATGTAGGACCCATGATAGGAGGGGCGGGGCAGGCACCATGGGCAGCAGATCTCAGCTGCATAGACAAAAGGACCAGCCAAGAGCCATGGCCCCTCAGTGCAGGAATGTGCTGAAAGCAAAGATAGTGAGCTCCCCGTGGCTGGGAGTAATCAAGCAGAGACCAGCCAGAAGTGCTGTAGGGGCACCCTCAGGGGGTGCTGGGGAGCAGAACAAACCCCATCTATAGTGCTGTGGCCGGGAGTGTGTCAACCCTGAGAGCCTGGGACATGTGTGGCTGCTCTCAGATAGCTGGGGATCCTGAAATCCAGCCGCATGTAGACGAGCTGCTCTGTGTGCCTTTGCTCAGGTCCACCCCACCCTCAGCCCCCAAAAGTGTTGCCCGGAGCACCGAAATTACTCAGTGTTTGTTGATTGACCTTCAGTTGTTACTTGGCTCCATGGCTGTCCCAGCAGAAGCCCTCAGAAGGTTCAGGTTTTCTTCCTAAATATCTCTCCATAAGGTGTCAGTGTCCCTATAGGTAATCCCCTCACTCAAGTCCTCACTGGCTGCCGGGCAGGCAGGTGGGCAGGCAGGGGGTGCAGCAGCTGGGGCCAGAGTACTGGGCTCCTGGGAGAGCTTGTGACAGTCCTGGACCTGGGAGCTCCTCCCCCTTCTCTTCCCCCACACCCATCTGTACCCCTTTTTACCCTCTCCCCTTGCAGCCCCAGGCCCCCCAGCTGCAGGTGCCCCGAGTCCTGCGCCCAGGTGCTGCATGCCCTCCAGTGTCCCTGCCGCACCGCCCCCCCCCCCGCCCCCGCCACCATCAGGCCACCACGCTTGGGCCTTGACCTCTGACCCCAGGAGCTGGAGTTGGGAGGGCAGAAACCAGGGAAGGGCCCGATGCTCAGAACACCACGGGGACGAGGGCCAGGAGTCTTCTCCAGGCTCCCTGGCCCTGCAGCTGCCCCTCTCCCTCCCAGGCCAGACCCTCGTCTGTGTGGGCTCCATCAGCGTTGGAGGAGAGTGTTGATGGAGGGGGAGGTTCGGGGAGGGTAGGAAAGGGCCGCGCTTGCTCCGGGAGGGAGCCTCAGGACCCAGCCCCTAAGTGGTCCCAGGCAGCTAGAAGGAAGGGCTGGGCTGGCAGCCCCAGCTGAGGGCCCCTCCCACGGCCAAGGGCGGTGCCCGGCGGTAACGCACGTGCCCGCACCTGGACACGGTAAGGACTGAGGACAGCCCAGGCTGCCACTGGCTTCATGGGACCCGCTTGAGGGCGTCCAGGGCTGTGTCCATTCCCTTCCCCAGAAGGCTCCGGGGAGCATGGAAGGCATTGGAGGCCCTGCCTGTCCCAGGGAGGAAGGATTCACGGCAGCCTGGGACCCCTATGCTGCCTGCATCCCCGGCCACAGCTGGTCGTCTGGAGGGACTGTCCCTCCCCGAGACTCCAACCCAGGCCCAGCGCCGTGGGGACCTCCTCTGGTGGCCTGCAGGTGGAAGGGGCTGGGAGCCATAGGCCCTGTGGCCGTGAGACCCTCCAGCTCTCCCACGGCCCCTCTGCACAGCCTCCCCTGCAGGGACCCACCGTCGGATATGCCCGCGCCCACCGCCTGCAGCTGGGCTCCCTGGCAGCCCCCTACCTGAGGCCCTGTGCTGGAGGTTCCAGACTCCCCGCCCCCCTGAAACAGGTGGCTCTTTGGGGCCCCAACTCCCTTTCTGCTGCAGCCTGAAGGCCGAGAATTAGAGATGCCCCCTCCCCTGGCAGCTCAGGCATTGTCCCCAGCAGAGGCAGGAAAAACTTCTGAAACTCACCTCCTCCAAGCGGGGTCCTCCTTGCACTGGGGGCCTCAGCAGGGGTGGGGCGGTGCCCCAGGCTCCCACCCGGCTTGGGAAGGAGGGTCAGGCCCTCAGCAACCCCGCAGTTGTGCCCCAGCTCCTTACCCCAAGACCTGGACTGCGGCAGAGCTCAGAGGCCATGCCTATAGGGTGGCCTGGGCATCAGTGGGCAGTGTGGGGCGGGGCAGGGGGTAGGACCGGTCTCCCACATGTTGGGTATCTCCTTCCCTCCCCTGAGGTCCACCTGCTCCCGGCTCAGCCGCAGCCCCTCAGAACCCTTGGCCTTGGGACCTGTGGCAGGCTGGATGGGTCTCACCCAGCGACAGGAGGGCTTGTTGCTGGAAACGGGCGTTTAATTCAGGAAAGAGTGTGCGGGTCGTTCCGAGAGCAAAACACTGATACCCTCAGAGCCTGCACCCCGGGCTGGCCACCTCCCCTTCCGGGTGCTCTCCGGGGACAAACAGCTCGCTGATTTGGGGGAGAACTTGAATTAGGACTAATTTCAGTCCAGGCAAGATCTAATCAGACACCCGGCCCACCGGGGAGATGATGCCCCAGGGCTGGGGTACGTCAGGTGGTCAGGGCCGGCTACCTTGGTGCCTTCCTCCAAGGTAAGACCACCAGTCGGCACCCCCAGATTCAAGCATCACGTGGCCCCGAAGTGGGTCGAGCGGGGCCACAGAGCAGTGTTCACGGCCACCCCTTGCTCAGGTCACATGCCCCCTTGTCCCTGTCACCAGGCAGATGTTGTCACCACTTCAGGGTCCTGCCAGTCTCCTCGCTCCCCCAGATTTGTTGATACCCAAACTTGCATTTTTCAGTCCCTAGAAAGGTATTTGAATACGGGGCTTTCCCCCCAGGTTCTGGTGGAAAATCTCAAACACTCAACAGAGGCTAGAATAACGAACTCCCCTGAACCTGTCATCCGATGGTCGACATGGACGCCGGCTTCACCCCAGCTTCGCCAGGTGTGGATGGGCCCACAGCTTTCCTCCCCCAAGCCCTGCATTATTTTGAAACAAATCAAAGGAGAGGAAGCCTCCTGGGAGGGGGTGCACGTGGGGAGTGGGCACCAGCGAGCAGATGCAGGGCCATCAGAAGCGCAGTGGAGAGGGGTCCACCCGAAGTGGCCCAGCTCTGTGGATGGAGTGCTTGGCTGTGTCGGCCCTCTGTAGCTCAGGTCCGAAAACGGTGGGAAACTTATGTTTGAACCTCATGCCGGGGGCTCTAAAAAGCTTGTGAAAGGTCTGGAGCAGCGACAAGACCGCCCAGAGTGGACCGTGGATGGCAGGGGGTGTGGAGGGGCCAGGAGATTCCAGGGAAGGTCAGATCCAGCGACGGGGGGGGCCACAAGGGGCAGCAGGAGCCCCCGTGGGCTGAGCCGCTGCTCAGGGCCTGGTGGGCGGGAATGCCCAGAGGGCCTTTGGGAAAACCAAGGCCATCAGCGGTGGAGTCTCAGCAGAGCCGATGGGGTGCCGATCCGGGGGCGCCGGCCTGGAGCTGCCGACCCGCAGCCGTGGGTCTAGGAGGTGTATTTGGGCTGGGGCGTGGGTGGGATGGCCCAGAGGGTGCCGGCGAGCAGAGAGCAGGCTCTGAGAGCTGGAGCGTTAGGACAGAGAGAGGAGTGGTTGCCGTCCCTACGCCAAGGAGAGGTTGGCGGGGGTGGGGGTGGGGGGTGTGACACACGGGGCCGTAGGATGTGGCCACCAGGAGGTGAGCGGTGATCTTCTGGGGATGACATCCAGGGGCCGTGGTCATCAAATTCAGAGACAGAAAGGAGGATGGTGGGGGCCCGGGGCTGGGGGAGGGGGTGGGAGTGAGTGTTTAATGGGGAGAGAGTCCCATCTGGGAGGATGAGTGAATTTCTGGAAGTGGACGGCGGCCTTGGTCCCTCAACCCTATGAGTGTAGTTAATGCCACTTAGAAACGGTTAAAATGGGAAAGTACTTATTGTGTCTATTCTACCACAACGGAAAGAAAATGAAATCCACTTTGCCTTAATCTATGTTGAGATTTTTATGTGGAGATCTGGCCAGGAGCTAACTACGGTGCAGTTAGAAAAGCTCATCGTTTAAGCACATAGGAAAAGCTCTTCATTCTGTGTAAACTGTGGGGAAATCCCTTAGTCTCTTGAAACTCTGTGGTATCGTGTTTAAAAGTGGCGATTAGGCCACCGTAACTGCTGGGGCCAAGTGCCTCTCTGAGATTTAGCTTGGCTGTAAGTGTCTGGCTCAGCTGCTTTGATGGCCTGCACCAGGCCGGGGCCAGCGGATGGCAGCCGGTGGGCTGAGTGACCGCCATGCGTCTCTGTAAATGCCCTTTCACTGGCACGTGACCTCTCGTTCTGTACGAGGTGCCTCTGGCTGCTCTCAGTGGGAGAGCTGAGGCTTTGCCACACAGACCCAGAGACCGTGGGGCCCACAGAGTGTAAGATATTTGCCCTCTGACCTTTGACGGGAAAAGCTCACCAATGCCTGATTCACGCTGATGAAATACATAGAACACTCTATTGCCAGATACCCCCTGGGCGTGTCATCGTTCTTCCTCTGGGTCACAACTAAAACTAACTAATAAAGCAAGACAAAATTAATAAGAAATCCAAGGGCTTCATCGATAAACGGGGGTCCAGGACTGGGGCCTGAGCAACAGAAATCCTGGTACTGTTCCAGAGGGACACGTCGGAGGATGGCATCCACGCTGGGGAAGTGGCAGCCCCGCTCACGGCGGCTCGGGTCTGAGATGCTTCCAGATCCCTAAGAGGGCTGAGAAGACAAGTGGGGGGCCAGGGAGCCAAGCTCGGAGGTCAGAGGGGCGCTGGGCGAGAAGGTAAGTCCGGGAGTCTCCTGCACCACGGGAGGGATTGCCCAGAGATGGAGGGCAGGAGCCCGGGGCGGGGGGGCCAGAAAGGGTTGTCTGGTGGCCCTAAAGGCCATCACAAGTGGCCAAGCTTAGCCTACAGGGGGGACCACGTGATGATGAGGCAGAGACTGGGGTGAAGCGGCCACAAGTCCAGGGATGCCAGTTAACCCCAGAAGCTGGAAGAGACAGGGAGGCCCCTCCTCTAGAGCCTTCGGGGGAGCTCACCAACCTGCAGCCCTGCTGCTTGGGGACAGGGACAGCCCCCTGGAGCAGCCTCTTAGGGGCAGCATCCCCAGAACCCTCCCAGCAGGCCATCTGGAAAGAGACGGAGGGTCCGGGCCACAGCCCCTGGAGCAGGCTTGCCGGCCCGGCGAGCACCAGCGGATACCGTCCCAGGGGAGGGCTGGATGCACCAGGGCCAGAGGACTGCGGGGTGCGGGCTGGGCTCCCCGCCTCCCACCCGTGCAGAGAAGCCACCTCCCAGCCTCTGTCGCCTGCCACCCAGCACCCCCAGAACCAACAGCCCAGGCAAACCTGGACGTCGACCGGCCACAGCCCCGGGCCAGGAGCCCAAGGAGTGGACGGCTGGAGGACAGTGGGCTGAGGGGACAGAGGGCAGCTACGGCTGCCAATGAAGTGGACCAACCAGGGTCCAAGTTGACCGCAGACCCTGGGGGCTCAGGCTGGCGGGGGAGCCAGGGCTGCATGACCCTCAGGCTGAAGGAGGTGACGGGGTACAAGCAAGAGACGGAGCAGAAAAACTGACAACCCCCGGCGCCGGCTCTGGCCACCCCCTCCCGCCCCTGTTTCCCTTACTGGATTCTCTGCACCTGTGGGGCCAGGTGATGTCCTTTGCTCAGCGGACAGGACGGGTACCCCGGATCTGGGACTCACAGCCCAGCAGACGTCCTGGCTACAGGGGCCCACAGGATGCGGCCACCTGGGTGAGCAAGTGAGTGCGTGCATGCGGGGCCTCTGGCCTCTGGCCTCTGGGGCTCACCAGGACAGCGGTGGACTGGGTCCTGGAAACTGGGCAGTGGCCCCCGCCCCCGAGCCTCTCCAGTAGCAGACCGGCCAGCCTGCTGCCGTACCACGTGCCCCGGCTTCCCCAGATGCTGCTGCTTGGGGCCACCTGGAAATGGAGCCCCATCCAGCTCATAGGGTCGGTGAGGAGGCCCTGGGGCCACCAAGCCAGCCAAAAAATAATTCAGTTAGTGGCCGAGAGCCCATTATTTTAGTTTAAATAGGAAGAAACCGCACTCTGCCCACGTCTCTGCCTGCCCGCCTCCTAGGTTTGCTGAAGAACCCTGAGGTCCTAGCCAGGCCGGGGGACCCTGTCCCAAGGACGCTTGGCCCCTCCAGTCTCTGCTCCCTCCTGTCGTCAGGGGCGCATGCTGCCCCGGCCTCAGACTCCTACAGGCCTTGCACGCACATGGAAATCAAAATCAGGCCTCCTCCTTTGAAGGAAAAACTCGTAACTTTGTGCGTGATGGAAGTTACCTAAACTTACTGGGACCATTTTGCGGTATAAACGTATGTCAAATCATTACGATGTATGCCTGAAACGAATACACTGTTGTATGTCCGTTTACCTCAATTTTTATTTTATTTTATTTGGCCACACTGCGTGGCTTGTGGCATCTTAGTTCCCAACCAGGAATTGAACCCGCACCCTTGGCAGTGAAAGCATGGAGTCCTAACCACTGGACCGCCAGGGAGTTCCCTATCTCAATTTTTAAAACATCAAAAACTGGTGCCTGTGACGTGCTTTGGGCCCCGGAGGCCAGGTCTTGGCGGTACAGCCTGCTGGGAACCCTCCAGGACCGGGGCACTGGGGAGCCGGGGGCCAGGCTGCAGTCGCCAGGTTCGCACCCACCTGAGGTGGCATCGGGCTGTGGCACCATCAGGAGAAGAGGGCCTGCCTGTTGTCAGCTCCGGCCGGGCCCCCTGCCCCAGCCCCTCCATGGGGGCCTGGCCACCCTGGAGCCGGATGGGGACTCGAGGCTGCCGTGGCACTAGCTCGGCCCCGCTTCCCAGGGCCCTGTGGGGACATCAAGGCAGAGGTCTGGGGGCCAGCGGTCCTGCCTTCAGGGGCACCCTCTGGGGGGTGCCCAAACAGCAAGGAAGAGACCTGACTCCAAGTCTCAGGCCACCAGACCCCCCACGTGGGTGAGCCTCTGCAGCCAGAGTGGGCAGAGGTCAGGGCTTGGGGGTGCAAAGGCGGGGTGAAGGTGCCAAGGGGTGTGATCCCCACCCCAGCACCGAGACCTCAGGCAAGCCCCACAACCAGCGGGCCCCGCCCCCTCCTGCCGTGACACCAGCATCCTGCTACATGGCTAGGCCGTCGGGCAAGGGGACTCCAGGGCAGGCGGGGGGCTCTGCCGGTCTCTTCTGACCCCCAGACCTCCCAACGAGGGAGCTGGGGCCTGGCCTCCCTGATTTCTCTGCAGCCATATCTACCTGGGGTTCTCGGCACCAGCCCAAGCTCACAACTCCCAACGTGGGGCCGCATCCTGGATCTCTCCAGGCTCCCGGCCTCCAGACTCCGACACCCACTTCCCCACTCAGCCCCACTGCAGGGCATCAGCCCAGCACACCCAAAGCCGAACGCCCGGCTTCCTCTCCCTTCACCCTCTCCCTTCACCCTCTCCCTTCATGCCTCTCCCTTCACCCTCTCCCTTCACCCCTCTGCTGCAGCCCTCGGGCCAGTTTCTAGCCGGCCCCTTGCTCGTGACAGATCCCCAGAGCCAGTCTGGGTCCTGCACACCTGCCTGTCATTCTGCCTTCAAGACATGTCCAGCATCAGACACCTGCCACCTGCCACGGCACCCCGCCGCCCGCCCTTCAAGCGCACCCTTGGGCAGCAGCCAGAGGGGCCTTGGCAAAGCGGGGCCAGAGCCGCCTCCGCTCCCAAGTCTGTAGGAAGAGCAGAGCCCGGGGCCTGGGCCACACATGGGTGCCGAAGGGCAGCTGGCAGGGGTGAGGCTCCAGCCTCCCTGGCGAGCTCCCGGAGGTGGGAAGGGAGCCGCCCAGGCCGGCTTGGATGTCCCCCGCCCCGCCCGCCGTCTCCTTCTAGAAGCCCCAGCCCTGCCCAGGGCACCCACCCACCTGGGGGCCGGCTCACCCTCCCTCCCTGCCCACCTCGGCCTTCTCAGGCCCTCATGTGCTCCTCCACTCAGCCACGTGTCCTCTCCCTGCACCCCCTCCCCCATGTCCTCCCCAGCAGACCGGCCCTCACCACCCACACCGAGCTCCCAGGGGCGGGGCCCAGTCTGCCCTGCCCTTGGACATCCTCCGTGCCGACACCCAGCACCAAGGAGACGCAGAGAACAATCGCCAATGCGAAAAGACGGATGCTGGTGAGTTTGGAGGGAGCTGCCGGGGGGGACCCCTCCCCCCAGAACCGGCCCTTTTGGGCCAGCTGAGTCTCCCCAGGGAGTCTCCCCTGGGGTGCCCAGGCGGAAGGCTGCGGGGGGAGGCTGGACGGGGGTGAGCTGGGAGCAGCGCCCTGCCCTGCCGAGGGGCCGCTTGGGGCCCCGCCAGGTGGTGGCTGCCAGCCTCCCCACGCGAGCCACCTCCTGCCCATGGTTCAGACTTTCCCAGCTTCTAGGCTGGCGCCCTCCCGAGCGGGCGGTGAGGGGTGTCTGATCATAGCTGGTCCCCCGGAGCCCTCCGGAGTGGGCCACGTTCCCAGCTGCTGCCTGGGACCCCTTACCTGTGACAGCCCCACCTCCAGCGCTGGTCAACAAGGGGTCTCTCGGGGGAGGGGGCCTCATGAAGTGGCAGCTGAATCAGGGTCCAGAGGTGGGACGTCAGCAAGACAGACGGTGACACAGAGGAGGGAAAAGCGAGCCCCTGGGAAGGCGGGAAGGTGGCACCAAGGCTGACATTTGAGCTGGGTATGGAAGGCGTGCGGGACAGGCAGCGGGAAGGAAGGAAGCCTTCGCTCCTGGCAGAGGGGCAAAGGCCCGGGGTGGCAGGACACTGGGACGCATTCCAGGAAGGCAGGGTGCTGAGTGCCCAGAGCACCGGGCCAGGGGGCTTGCCCTAGAACCAAGGTGCTGGGGAGCCACAGAGGGCTCAGGAGACCCAGCAGCGGCCCTCTCAGCCGGAGGGCAAATCCGGCCTGGCCGCGAATCAGCGATCGGCAAGCGCTCGCTGTGGCCCCACCCACGGGGGGAGACGTGGCACCTCATCTTAGGAGCGCCCAACCGACCACAGCAATGGGCATCGCCCTCTTAAAGTGACAGAGCCCCGCGGGCTGGCCCGTGGCCGGACACGGGAGGTGGGAGTGGGCCGGAGGGCAGGCGGGCAACGGTGAGGGGAGGGGGCGCTGCCTGGGCAAAGGGCAGAGACAGGAATGTGCAGGGCGTGTGCCCAGGGAGGAGCCGCCAGACTTGGCCGGGCCCTGGACGTCCGGAGCAGTGGGAGCAGCCCGCCGCCGCTGGCCACAGGCCCGTGGAGTCCTCGTGGCTCCCAGCCCAGACAGCTCCCAGACACGCGGCCCTGGGGGGCGTCCTGCGTTCCCTTGGCGCCTGGCCTCTGAGCTGCCAGCCTGGACCTGAGCTGGGTGGCGCAGAGGGGACAGGTCAGCCGTGCCCAGGGGCCTTGGGGCTAACATCTCCTTGCCAAGCACTGCCCACCCATCCCAGAGGGAAGCTGGGAGCCGTCACAAGCTGAAAACTCGCTGGTAAACAAATAGGTTTGATTGGGAAACGGAAAGCTGAAATCCCAGAGGGCCCCCAGATCGCCTCAGGGGGTTTCCCCGCGTCTCTGGGAGCAGCAGGACTGACTCAGGGCGGTGGGGTTGACCGAGGGCAAGGCCCTCGATGATGCCAGCCCCGATCACGGACGCCAGCCTGCACACAGGTGGGCCACAGGACCAGAAGGCGCTGTGTAGGTGCCACTCGGGGCTGCCCCCTCCCTGGGGTCCCCAGAGGGCCGTGTTCCCTAGCCCACCCTGGAAAGGTGGGGCCCGACCAGAGCACATCACTGAGAGGAGAGCTCTGAGGGGCTTGGACCCCACTGTGCCCCAGTGTGCGTGCCATGTCACCATGGGACACCCAGCCCCCCTCAACCTCCCTGTTCCCCCAGCAGCCCAACTTCCCGGTCCTGTGGGAGCCCCTGGCCCTGCCCCCCAGACCACCCTGGACTTCGATGGCCTCACTCACCTTCCTGTGAGGTCCTGCCTTCCCGCTGCCCCCAGGCCCCCTCTGCAGCCCCCAGACTCTGCCTCTGCTCCCCCACCAGCCTGGTCCCCACTGGTGTCAGCCCCCAGGCTGCCCCTGCCTCCAGTGGAGAGGGCCCGGCCCTCCAGCGACCCCCCACCTGCTGGGAGCTTGCAATCCACCCACAGGCTTGTGGAGCTCCTGCCGGGGGAGGGGCGGCAGCGGCCCACACCACCCCCTCCAGCGGCCTCAGCCCCCAGCAGTTGCCCACCCGCCAGGGAGGCAGTGGCCGTCGTCAGCTGGGCCCCTTGCCCGCAGCCTATGGCCAGGCCCAGCGCCCCCGCCCCCAGCACCTCCCCAGTCAGTCAGTGGCCAAACCCAGCCACTGCCCTCCCTGAGCGCACGGCCACCCCTGAGGTCCTCACCCCACCAAGAGCCGCCCTCTCTCCTGTCTCCCAGTATCTCCTCTCAGCTGCCCTGACCAATGGCCAAGCTCCCTGCAGGGCCCCCCCACCCCCGGTCTGGCCACCCTGCTGCGCCCACAGGCCTCAGTGGGACTGAGGTCCAGGAACCCCTGCCTCGCGACCATATACCGGCAGACTTCAAACCTCTCCCCCTAATCCTTACAACTTGGATGCTGCCACGGAGACGGGGAGGGTCTCAGGGTGGCTTGTTTTCTTCTCCTGACGGGGAGCTCATCCTCTCCTAGCGTGACTCTTCGATTGTTAGAAAGTTCTTCCTGCCTTCGCTCCCCACTCAGGGGTGTCTCCCAGGCCCCACGGGTCTGGTTACTGGGGGAAGTGGCAGCACAGATTTTGAAATCCTTTTGAAAATGTTTTTCCTTTGTTTTGTTTTATTTAGAAATTTCCCAAATTTTTACCAAGTTAAAGACACGACCACAAGAATGTGTAGCCCGGGTGGATGACTGGCATAAACAACCCCTCCCCCACTGCTCAGCCTCCCCCCAAACCGCTGCCCCCCAACTCAGCAGCAAAATATGCCAAACATGTATAAGAAAACAGCAGTGCAAACAGAGCGGGGCCAGGGGCACAGAAATGCACACGCACATACACACGTGCACACATTAAAAAGCACATGTGCACCCATATGTGTCCATGAAAACCCACATACAAACATGCAGGCACGCCCACACACTCCCATGCATGCACGTGCGGACACACGCATGCACATGCATTCACACACACGCACAAACACGCATGTGCACCCACAAATATACAATACATGCAGCACACACTCACATGCACATAAAAACACAAACATACAGGCACACACACGTGCACACACACACGCACACACACGCACACGCGCGCGCACGCGCGCGCACACACACACACACACTGCTGTGGGGTAACCCTTTCCGCAGTCCAGGCTGCAAAGTAGAAATAGGTCCCGATGGGGGTCAGTTTGCTGGGTCCAGGCCCACCGTGGTCCCTGCCCACAGTTGTTTGCCCTCTCTGCCTCAGTTTCCCCATCCCTCCCCAGTTCCTTTGGAGAATCCAGTGGGACCGGGGTGGCAGGTGCTGCAGGTCGGCACGTACAGCCACGTGATGTGGGTCCTCAGAGCCGGGGACCCCGGGGCTACTCCGGGGCAAGGTGGGCACCCTTGGGCCTTAGCAATCCTGCCCTGGACAGAGACTTGACCATCAGACAACAGAGGACCCCCTCTCAGAGGCCGCTGGGACCCCAAGGCCCAGCCACAGCTTCTGCCTTTAGAGCACCCCAGGCTGCACCCCCTGAGGAGGGCCCAGCTCCCACTAGGAGCCTTGCCCATCCTGCCGTGAACCGCCGTGACCTTGAGAAGCTGCCCTGATCAGATGGCCTCCGGGAGCTGGCTGGGCCCACCGACTTCGCCCCCGGGGTCTCTCCCACAGAGGCCCTGCTCCTTGGCCACGAGACACAGCTTGAAGAAACCGAGTTGGGATTCCCACTCAGGCCTTCCTGCACCAAACCCCCCTCGAACACTGCCCTGTGGGCCTGGGAACCAGCTCTGACTGCTCCTGGCCCGAGGGGGGCCCGGGAGCTCCGCTGCCCCCAGGATGACAATACCCTCTGCAAAGGAAACAGGACTGGTGAGGAGGTTTGGGGGCTGGGGGCTTGGGGGGCCGACCAGAGGGTCCTGAAGCCAGAGCTCACACCTCCAGGATTAGGATCAACCCCCCTTGGCAAGGCAGGACCGGGCTCGGGGACTTTTGCTGGCGTGGGGACAGGAGGGAGAGGATCTTGGCCTTCCGAAATGTTTACTACATCAGGAAATTAATTCACTACGCACGGGATTCAGTGACGAAGTATAAAAACACACACACGCGCACTTGGGATAAATTGAGTCCAGGCCCGGTCAGCCTCTGCCCGGCCGGGGGAGGTGAGGAGCCTCGGGGCTTCCGTGGCCACAGACCACGAGCTAGGGGGTCGCGGGGGTGGGGGGCCAGGGCAGGGCCGCGTCCCACCCCACCCCACCACGCCCAGGGCCTCCCCCACCCCCAACCCCGGGCCAGCAGGGCTGTTCCGAGCTGTCACCATTACACAACTCCAGACTCTGCTTCTTCATTAAGGCCCCACCGAGGGGGGCCGCTGACCCGCAGCCTCAGGAATGTGCCTTTACAGAGCCCGGGGGAGGGGACTCGGTGTGGCCACTGCCCCGGTGGGCCGGGCCGCTGGAGGCTTTCCAGGCTGCTGGACAAGTGAGCCTCAACGCTGGCCGGTCTGGTCCAGGGCCGAGGGAGGCCGGCTGCGCTCATGCAATGGCCTGGCCAGGCTCTGGGCCAGGAGCGGGGGCATGGGTGCCGATGGGGAAAGAGGTACGCCCAAGGGGCACCTGAGCCAGAGGACATTGCGGACCAAGGGCAGACGGGCCCAGCCTCAGCTGCTCATCTGTAAAACGGGATGCCCCCACCCCACCTGCTTGGAGGACTCAGGGCAAGCCCTCGGCCCTTGCCTTCTCCCTCTGCCATCCTGACGCATCGGCCCCTGTGCGCCCTCCCGGTGACAGCGCCCACCCCTCCTCCCGGCTGCCCCCGCAGGCAGCCGGCGTCCTCAGGACCTGGGGTCCACGCTCCGCACGCGCACAGTAGCCCTGAGAGGACAGATGGGGAGATGCCCGCCGTGCAGATGGGGAAACTGAGGCTCAGAGGGACAGCTGACCGGCCAAGTTCCCATGGCTGGAGTCCCTCAGCCTCCTGCCAGCCTGGCCCTGCCTGTCCACCCCCTCGACCCCCACCATGCTCACCACCACCCCTCCAGGTCCGAGGCGCCATCTTTCTGAGGAACTGAGCTGAACACGCCCTTTCCCTGCCCCAGCCTCATCCACAAACTCCCCAGGGTTCTGGGGTGACTGTGCAGGCAGCCAGGGCTGCACCCCACACCCCAGCTTCTACTTCTGTCCCATCCCCTGGTGCCGCCACGCCCTCCCCCACTCTCACCTTCTTGGGGTCCCAGACATCGGCCCATCCCCCGCACAGCGATGCCTCACCACACCTGGTCGCAGCCCCTCCTCCTCTAAGCTGGGAGCCCCCAGGGCAAAGACGGCTCCCACCCCCCACGTGGCCACCACGCCGTGGATATCTGAGAGGTGAGAGGCCGCCCAGGAGCCTGAGGACTGCTGGGGACCCTCCCCACACCCTGCGGATGCCGTGGCTTTGCCCCGTGGCCGCAGGAACCCATATGCTGGGAGGAGCTGCAGGTGGGCGGGAAGCCTGTCCAGCTGGTGTGGGTCCGCCCACCTGCCCACTGCAGTCACGCCCAGCTCTGGCTGGAGAGGGAAGAGCCACGTGGCAGAGGCCGCAAGGCCAGGCAGGGAAAGGTGGGCATCTGCTCCAGGCCCTGTGAGGCCAGGGACGCTTGGGAACCTCGGGGCTCCCTGTGGGCCTGGAACAGAGCAGAGGCATCATCTTTCCCAAGAGACATGACCCCCGCCTTCTCCATCTTGCCAGCCAGGTACGGGACGGTGCTTGGGGTTCCACACCCTTCAGGCAAATGGCGACGCCTGCCCGGCTCGGGCCCCAGCTCGCCTAGCATTCGAGGCCGGCGCAGCGAGAGCCGGGGGCCCCACTCTGCAGCCTCGCCTCACCCTCCTGCCTCCCCCCTGCACCGGTGACAGGTTCTGCCTCTCTCTGGCATCCACCAGGATGCTCTGTGCTGGGGCTGGCCGGGCGGCTTCAGGAAAGCGGGGCTGGTTTGCATTTGATGCTGTGGACGAATCAGCCCGCTGGATCCACTTGACTGTAGGAGCGCAGCCCGGGCCAGACCGACGGGACTTGCTGGGCCAGGCTGGGCTGGTGGACCGGGCAGCGCCCACCAGGGCATGCGGCTGCACCCAGCTGTAACCCGGCCAGGCGGAGCCCAGCGCAGTGGGCCAGCTCAAGCAGCCAGGCGTGGCTGGAGGGCCCAGAGCCTCCGCTCCAGGCTGGCCCCGGGCCACAGCCCAGCAGCACACGCTGGACCCTGGGCACACACCCGTGCCAGACGCGCCTTACTTCTCCTCGACCCCATGGCTTCCTGGTCCTCCTGGCCCTGCAGCCGGGTCCGCCCAGCCCTCCGGGCAGCCCGAGGCTCCCACTCTGCCCCGGCAGCTCAGAAACCACAGTGTCTGGGGACCTTCCAAACCCTGGACCCCTGACTGCCGCCTCCCTGAGCTAGGGCCCCAGATATGGAGCAGGCTGGCCTGGGGAGACCCACGAAACACATGGATCCTCGGAGAGCCGCTCGTAAGTGAAAGAGGAGGCGTGTGCGCGGGAACGGCTGCTCGGTGCGCACCGCCCCCGTGGCGCGCCCCGGCAGGACCACGCGCAGACTCACTCGGGCCCTCGCGGGTCGGCCAAAGGAGGTGTTGCGGGGGCCCCCCAACACACAGAGCCCTTCCCACCCTGCCTGCTACCTTCCTCCAGCCTGGCCAGGCTCTGTGTCAGGCTCGTGACTGGTCCCTTCGGCCTCACCAGGGTCCCCAGACCTCAGGATGCCCCTCTCCCTCCTGGAGCTGGCTCTGAGCCTCACGTGGACGGCCGCACCCCCAGTCAGCTCTCCACATGGCAGCCACGACGGTCCCCAAGCGTGCACTCGGGCCTCCCCTGCCAAGAGCCCTCCTGCGCCCCCAACTCCACCAGCGTCAAATCGGACCCCTTCCCAGGGCGTCCCACCCGGCGCCCACTCGTTCGGGGCCCTGGCCACATCCCCCTCACTGGTGGTCCATCACATGGAGCCCCCCCCCCTCGGAAGCCCCCCTCCCACTCCTCCCAGGGACAGCACCTCCTCCCCCCAGGTCTCAGCTCAAATCGCCTTCACGCAGGGGGACCCATGCACTGGTCGTTCTTCCTGCGCAGGCTCGGCGGGGAGGGTCAGGAAGCAGGCCCCCAGCGCCACTACCAGTGCTGTCCTGGGCAGTCCACTCAGCCTCGGTTTCCCTGCCTGTGAAGTGTGGACGTCCCTAACACCCCTCGGAAGGGTTGGGTTGAGCAGTAAATGAGTTAATAAATAAGATGCTTAGAACAGCGATCGGCTCCGCAGAAGAAGTGCAGTGGGGTATCGGGGGTCAGTTATTTGTGTGTCTGTCAGATATCAGGTGCCAGGGCCTGTCCCTGGGTGGAGGCATCAGGGCGAGACTTGAACACCTCCCTGTAGACACGGGGCAAAAGGCAGCCAAGGGAGCAGGTGCTCAAGGTTGGGGACCAGCCCGTGTCTCTGAAATCCAAGGGGCGTCCAGGGCAGGCAGGTCCCAGGGGCCGAGAGAGACATCACCCGTGGAAGGGCTGGTGAGGGCTCCTCCCATGCACACCCCCCAAGGGCACAGAACCCAAGATGTACCGCCAGAGCCCCAAGGGGTCTCTCCTCGATGCGGGGGACCCCAGGCCCTCGGCAGGACCGGAGCACAGACAGGGCACCACCGTGGTCTTGGAGGCTCCTGACAGACTTGAAATAGAAAACTCAACTTTGTGCCGACTACCAGGTGGGGGTAAGAGACCCTCTGCCATGGGGGGGGGGGCAGGGCAGCCCGGGGATCTGGGCATGGCACCAAGGCCAGGAGGCAGAGGGCCTGGGACCCCTCCCCAGTGGGCACCCGCCCCCCAAGGGGGCAGCTGCCAGGCCAAGCCGCAGAGCTGGGGAGAGTCTGGCCCATCCTCACGGCTGCCTCCTGCAGGCCTCCTGCCCACCCCGCACAGTGACACGCGAGCACCCACACTGGGGGATGTGCCAGGAAGCCCCCCATCCTCCCAGCTGTGCCCCCAGCTGCACCCTCTTCGGTCTGCTCCGTGTGCCCTGCGCCCTTGTCCACTTCTGCATCTTCTCCTCTCCAGACTGAGCATCTTCTGGGCAGGGACCAAGCGAGCCTCATTTCAGGACAGCCGGTGCCGATGACGGGGCATCAGAGCCTCCCGCCCAGACGGCACTGGAGTAAGGGTAGACCACAGGGCACGTGGACGCTCGCGGTCAGGCAGCCAGGTCCGGCCGACAGCAGGGCCTCCTTCCTCCCTCTCCGAGCTTCACCTGCGCTCAGAGCTCCCGTCCCCAAAGCCTGGGGAGCAATTTGCTGCGCCCACCACCTGCCGTCACCCTGTCCTTGCTGGGTCAGTGCCCGGGGAGCCAGACCAGCCCCGCTCTTGATGAGCGCCCTGGACCCTGGGAAGCGGCTTTGCTGAGCCTGGCGCACCCTCCGAAGGGCTGAATCCACCCTTGACCCACCAGCGCGCCGTCACCTGGGACCTCACCGTGCACGCTCCCTCCTAGAGGTGTTGAGTTCCTCTGGCACTCCTGGCCCCGGCCGGGTGGGGCCTGTGGCCGACCCGGAGCCTCAAGTCCTTCAGGAATGGCTCTGGTACCTGTGGCTTTCACTGCAAAGTGAAGTTAAACAACCCCAGGCTGCCCTGCCAGCTCGCAAGGGCACTCTCATGGGGAGTAGCCTCTGGGTGCCAAAGGGCCCTCTGGTGCCAGGCTGCTGGGCTGGGCACACCCCCTGCACGCTCCTCTGCCCACTCACCTGCTGGCCACGCCCCTCACAGCAGCACCTGTGGAGAACGCCGGGCCTGGCAGCCACACGCCGACCTTGCCCGCGGCCAGTACCAGGCAGCCTGCTTGGCTACTCTGCTTCCCTAACCAGCGCAGGAGCACGAGGTGGGGGGGGCATGGGAAGGCTGACTTGGGCCCCAGGTCAGGTGCGTCCAGGTCACAAGGCCATCCACTGCATTGGCCACACCTGAAGACCTGCTGGAGGCTGGCCTGGGTGGGGGCGGGGGGGCAGAGCCCTGCCCTCTGCTATCCGGGCATTAATTCGCAGGGCCCTGGGCTGTCACCAGCCTGCCTCTGCGGAAAGACCCAGGCCCCAGGCTCCCCTCTTGCCACTCCCTGCGTCTACAATGTCCTGCTTTTCCAGAATTCAGGACTCACTAAGTCTGGCCCGTCTTCATATACCCACGTGCACCTCTAGTGGGCCCCTACTGTGTGCGGAGCTCCAGGTCTGTGTGCCCGTTAGCTGATGATTCTCAGTCCTGGCACGGGGCAAAGGCTCTCGTGGGCAGAGCCCAGCCCACCCAGGCACATGCAGACGTGTTTCCCTCAAGCCAGCCTGAAGCCCAAGCTGAGGGCCGCCTTCCCTGAGCCCCGGTGGCCTTGTCCCCGCACCGCTCAGACACCTTACAGCGCAAATGTGTGGGGCAGGTGCCAGCCCCGGGCCTTGTCACCTCAGACACTGATGTCACTGCCTGCTGGGGGCGGCGGGGGGTCACTTCCCAGGGCCAGACAGGAAGTCTGCCCAGCGCAGGGAGGGAGGCGCCGCCAGGCCCATCTCCCCGCCGGCTCCATCCCCGGAACCATGGCTGGTCCCCACCTGCTCCCTCCTGGTCTGCGGGCCAGCCTCAGGCAGCCGGTCCCCAGGTCACGGCCCTGAGGACAGCTGCCAGACCCACACGCTCTGTTGAGGCCCCAGCGTCCAGGAGCTGAGGGGCAGGGGGTCTGGGGCCACAGGTCAGGAGTCCCCTTGGATGGCTTGCGGCCGCTGAATGGGGACTGGAGTTCAGGAGTCGGGGGGCCGGTGACAAGGGGCTTCCAGCATTCCCCGTCCGTGGGGGCAGGGTCACAGGATGGGGAGGACAGGGCCAGAAGAGCAGGCTGTGCAGATACAGGGGCCCGGCAGGAGGATCAGGGTGACCCGAGAGGCTGGCGGGGGTGCCTGGGGTCTCAGACATGGGCTCAGGCCAGACTCAGAGCAGAGGGCACCCCGCCCTGCAGACTCGGGGAGCAGAATCAGAGCCTTCCAGACGCCACACACCAGAGGAGAGCCTTCTCCGGCAAAACGTCGTAGCAGAGGATGCTTGGGGCTTGGAGCAGGGCTCCTGGGTTCACCGTCTTCCCTCTGGGAACCTTCCCCTGTGGCAGCACTCCCCTCCCCGCTCCCCACCTCGCAGAGCTGCTTCTGGCAAGCCAGCCCTCACACCCACTCTTCCAGGAGTGGTGAGGAAACCCTAGCCCCCGTGGGCTCCCAGTCGTGTTGTCTTTTGGCCTGGACTGGAAGACCCTCAGGCCCCACTCACCACCCCCTCCCTCTCCAGCCACCATCACAACCGGTGCAGGCCTGTCCGGACCTAAACTACATGCCAGCTCCAGCCACGTCAGACACCCTGCAAGCCCAAAATGTCAGACGGGGCCTCCCTCTAACCTCTGTTCCTTCTGCCTGGAATGCCCTTACTGCCATCACATGGCAGACTCCTATTCATCCTTCAAAACCCTATTCAAATGGAATGAGCGCTCAGTACAACAACCATATAATTAACTATCCCGACCAAGATTCTTGAGAGTTAAGAGGGGGCCCATGAGTGCTTATGCTGGGACAATAGACATAAATTGGACTTGTGGCCACCTACCTACCATCCAAAGCTCTGTTTCTACCTCTAATCTGTGCAGATAGTTCCAGGGACTGGGGCACTGGCTGCTGGAGCCTGGGGCTACAAGATTCCTTTCCTGGAATGGACTCCCAGGAAACAGGGCCCCCGGCACAACCATCTCCACGGACAGCCTTGGTGTTGCCATCCCAGTTTCTGCCCGGGACACTTTGAAACTGCTGAATCAGGAAGATTCCTGCTCCCCACTGACCCTCACAGAAGTCTCAGCAACTCATTGTAACAAAGAGCCGGCTAAGACCAGAGGAATGAGATGCTTTTTCAAGGTCGTGCAGATCCAGGAGAGACCCTTCCCCACTGGGATCCTGGCCCCCTTGGTGCCCCACGTATGGTTCTGTCATCTGCGTCGTGCCAAGGTCTTGACGGTGCAGCGCCATGTCCCAGCCCTGGTCCCAGACACGACTCAATAGTTCAAAATCTACAAGCCACAGACCCAAGGCACAAAGCGAGGCAGCATCTTCCCTCTTGGCCAGGGAATTTATTCAAGATGTTTTCTTGGGAATGAGCTTCCAATTTTCAAACCAAGATGCTACAAAATTGTGATGCTACAAATTGGATGGGTGGATAGATTGATGGATGGATGGTGAATGGATGGTTAATGGATGGTGGATGAGTGGTAGATGGATGGATGGGTGGTTGGGTGTATAGACAGAAGGACGGATGGATGGATAGAGGGAGGGATGGGAGGATGGATAAAGGTATAGTAGAGGGATGAGTGGATGGAAGGATGGATGGGTGGTTGGATGGGTAGATGGTGAATGGATGGACGATGGATGGTGGATGGTGGAGGGATGGATGGGTGGGTGGAGAGAGGGATGGATGGGTGCATGGGTGAGTGTAGGTGTGAGGACAGGTGTCGACGTATGAATGGCTAGGTGGGTGGATGAGGGCTTGGTGGGCACCTGGAAGGGTGGATGGGGAGTTGGATGGAGGATTGAACGGATCCTCGATTAGCACTTTCTTTGCCTAACGGGCTGTGAGTCTGAGTCATGGAGAGCGGCTGGAAAGGTACCCTCCGCCCCGCGAGGCTGTGGCTCCGCGCCGCGACTGCCGTACACGCCATGAGGCTCCTCCATCCCCAAATAAGGTGGACAAAGTCGTCTGTGGCCGCCCAGGGAGCAGGAAGCGGGGCGGGGCGGGGGGCCCTGCTGCCGGGGCTGAAGTCAGTTCCTCCTTCTCTAAACAATGGTCCTGGCCTGATCCTTGCCCTCCGCCGCCCTGCTCCACCCAGGCCGCCTCCACCTCCATGGGGTGCTGGGGCCCTCGGAACTGGATGCCGGGGGGCTGGGGGTGGGGCAGAGAGCAGAGAGGCGTCCGGCTGTGGCAAAGGTGCTGCCCCTCTGGGCCGAGGGGCCTGGCCTGGCTCCCGCCGCCCTGGCTTCCCCCAGGCTTTCTGCAGGTGTTGGAGAGGGGGTGCGGGGCTGCCTCCCCTGCAGTGTCCAGAACACCCTTCGTTTTCTTCTCTGTGTCTTTTTCCCTCAAGTCACTCATTTCTCGCTCCCGTCCTCTTTCTGTGGCTGTCCCAGCCCCCGCCCCCTGCCCCTCCCCCACCACGGCCGGTCTGGGCTGTGCCCCTCCCACAGACCACCAGTTGGCAGAAGAGGAGACTGGCCAGCTGAGTAGAGTTCAGGCCCCACCCAGATGCCAGAAGAGGGCAGAGGGTAGGGAGGGGGAAACTGAGTCAGCCCACTGTCCACGGCGTCTGACAGTGGCTCCTAGGGTTGGATTACTCAGCTGGGAATCTCTTGGACCTGAGCCGTGGCTGGCAGGGCTGCCCCACCTCGCTGCCCAGGCCACTGCACCCATGACCCCCTGACCCCTGACCCCCCACTGTCCCTGACCCCCAACCCAATCCAGGCAGAGGCCAAGCCTCCGGGGGGTGGGGTCCCGGGGTTGACCAGGTCAGCTGGTCTGTGGGTCCAGGAGAGGCAGAGACGGGAGCCTCCTCGCTACCTGCCCAGCCCGGAGGGCGTGGGGGTCACAGTGGAGGTATCTTTTCAACCCACTGCTGCTCTGCCCATACTGCCGACCCACAGGCACAGACAGTGCTTCTGGACTGGTGTCAAATCAGTGAGTGAGTGAATGAGTGGATGGATGGATGGAGGATGGATGGAGGATGGATGGAGGATGGATGGAGGATGGATGGAGGATGGAGGATGGATGGAGGATGGAGGATGGATGGAGGATGGATGGAGGATGGAGGATGGATGGAGGATGGAGGATGGATGGATGTGTACGATTGGACAGCAGGCAGACAGACAGAGGCACAGAGGAGCAGCCCCCCATCTTTACCTCCTACACTTGTGCTCTCACACACACACACACACACACACACACACACACGCATGCATGTGCAGCGGGCCTCCCTGGTCAAGGCCTCCAGCGCTGTCTTCCTCAGGGCTTTAGTGGCCAGGCAGACCCAGGGCCAGGGTCCCTGAGCCCGCCCAGTGGCCGCCGGGGTCCTCTGCCCCCAGGAGGGAGCCACACGGCCCATGCACATGGCCTCCCGCACCTGCTAATCCCCTCTGATCCTGGCAACCTCGAGGTGCAGGGAGCCTCAGGCAGGCCTCGCTCCCGGGGCGGCTCCATCCAACGCCGGGACCGGAGAGCCTGAGCTCTGCGGCGACCAGACCCCAAGCAGGAGGGTCTCGGGGCCTGCCAGCGGCAACGCCAGCCGACATGCGGCTGCAGGCCCAGCCTGTTGCTAGGATTAGCGCTCAGATTAGCCCACCAAGTTTCCAGAGCCCCGGGTGTCAGATTCACCAGTGCTATAGAAACCTGGCTGGGCTCGGTGGGCGGGACTGGCTCCCGGGGGGCCTCCCCTCCAGGCCCAGCCGCAGCCCCCCTCCAGGAAAGGAAGGGTCCGGGGCAGGGACCAGGGCTCCCTGGGCCTGAGCTCCCACCCCCAGCCCTGCTGGGCGCCCTCCTCGTCAGCGCTCCTTGCCCAGGGAAGTTTTAGGTTTCCAGAATCAGCTGTTTTCCAGATACTGGAATGAAAACTAATGACCGAATCGTTCTGTGCCTGCAGTGGAAACGCAGAGCACTTTCCTCCGGCCCCCCCGCTCCCAGACCCCAACTCCCTAATGCAGAAAATATCTGAGCTGATTTACCCTGTGGGCCAAAGCGTACCTTGGAACCTCACTACCCAGGCCCAGCCCAGGGGCCCCTCCTCAGATCCCCTCTTCCCGCAGCCCCCCTCCCCGCCCGCCTCTGCTCTGGGCAGTGCGTGGGCCAGCCCGGCCGGCCAGGAGTCTGGGGCCTGGGGCCAGCCCTTGCTGGTGAGGCAGCCAGGACGCGGGGCCATGAAGGGGGGAGGCCCTGAGAGTTCCTGCAAACGCGGCGAGGCCGGCCCGAAGCGGGTGCCCACACCAGGGCGGGGTGGGCAGAAGCAGCAGCCGGGGCCCGACCCCTTCCCCAGGCCACCTGTGCAGGGCCCACGCAGCAGCACCATCTACCCACAGCCCCCTTTCACTGACGTCCCGGGCAGCTCAGAGGGGCCGCGGCTCCAGCCCCAAGCCCCACCTGAGCCTTTCAGAGCCGGCTGCGCTGCGGCCTGCTCCTCCGCCCCGTGCGGGCAACCGCATGCCTCCAGCGGCGCAGAACAGGCCTGGGGCTCATCTGTCCCGGGTACCTCCAGCTCCTCAGCAGATGCCCTCAGCTCCACGTCCAGCCCCGCTTTGAGCCCAGCCGCCATCACCTCCTCCTCGGCACCCCCAGTGCTTGGCCTCTGGCCCCGGCCCCTTTGCTTGGTTGACCCTTTGACGCTGAAATCAGACCCTCCGCTAGCCCCTGCCTCAGAAAAGCCACATCGTCTCAGAGCTTCCCAGGCCCTCACCAGTCCCCGTGGCCTCTGACAGTCTCTGAGCCACCCTCCCTGCCCATGTGGCCTCACCACCCTCCCCCTTCACCGCCCCCCAGAGACAACACGTCACCGTCACGCAGGACCTTGTACCTGTGCTCCTGCCACCGCTATCTCTCCCCAGAAGCCCGCCTGGGTATTTAGTTGTGGACAGACAGATGGACGGATGCGTGGAGGGAGAGATGGAGGGATGCACGGAGCGGTGGATGCGTGGGCGGACGCCTGGGCGCACCCTGTCCCAGCCTCTTGGCCCTGACCTCCCGCGTCTATCATCTCCAGCTCCCTGCTGTTTGGCGGTGCACAACCTTCCCCTACCCCGCCCCGGCTTCTTAACCTCCAGAAGTTACCCACAGGTTGGGTACTTAGAATGTCCTCTTTAACCCCTTTACCCCCGCCCGCATGCACAGACCCAACCCTTCAAAAGATGCAGACCCAGCCTGTCCTGCCGTTTCTCAAACCTTCCGATTCTCCCCCACCTGCACCCCGTGCTCTGCCCCTGCGGAGACGGGGCCTGCCCAGCTCCACGCTCCTGGAGCCCCTTCACCTCCAAGCCCCACCGCAGGGCTTAGCACAAGCTCTTCCCTTGGCCCCAACAGGTCCTAGTTGCCCTGGGCAGCGCTGCATCTCCTTACCCGCTCAGGTAAATGGCCAGCAGGGTCCTGGACTGCCACAGGGCCAGACCCCGGTCACCTGCTCTCCAGTCTCTCGGCATCACCCACCGACCCCACCCCCGGTTATACTTCAGGCTGCGTGAGCATGGGGTCCTGCTGGTCTCACCCCAGACTGAGCGTCCAGCTTCAGAGAGAACCAGGCCTGTGTGGGTCCACGCCGGAGGAGACAGTGTGGATGAGACGGTGGAGGGCGATGTAGCCAGGTCTCCTGACACCTGGGGATCTCGCCTCCCCACGAGGCCAGGGCTCCTTGACTCTGCAGCCCTTTCCTTCCTCCCTCCCTCCCTCCCT